>NW_026946401.1:0-1594 GCF_033847375.1 Trichoderma aggressivum f. europaeum
AAATAGCTAAAGACTTAGGTTTAAAAATTATATTATATAAAATAGTAATAAAAAGTTATTTTAAATACTTAATTAAGATTATAGGTAAAGTAATTACTTAGGTTTATATTAAGAACACTTAGGTTATTATTTATATATATATTATAAAAGCTAATATACTAAAAGACCTTATTCTAGGTATATTATTTATTTAAGCTTCCTAGCTTATATTTAATTATAAGCTTAAAAATAGAACTTTATATATAAAATACTAAATTAAAAGTATTTAAGTTATTATATTAATTATAAGGGCTATTAGGTAGGAAAATAATACCCTAAGATAAGCCCCTAAGTTTTTAAAATAAATATTAACCTTATTTCTAAGCAAAAGGTTAATAAAGGTTATTACCTAGACTTACTTAAATTTAATAAAAATAATATTAAAGTAGTAAAAATTCCTAAGAATTTAAATAAAGAGATTATAATATAAGTAATACTATTTATAATATAAAATTAAATAAAATAATATATAAAAATAAAACTATAAGAAAAGCTTTATAAGAAAATCTAATAAAAGAAGTAAATAAGAAAAAAAAAAAAGTATTACCTACTTAATAATAAGTTTAAGGTAAATATAATATATAAACTAAAGTATAAGAAAATAAACCTAGTAGATAATACCCTATTAAATAGCTTTACGCCTACTAGGAACTTTAATTAAAAAAAAAAAAAGTAAAAAAATATATAATTAAAACTTAACCTAAATGCCCCTTATACTTCCTTTATTACTTCTAAGTTTAAATTAACTAATTATAAAATAAAATTAATAAAGGAGAGGCTAAAAATAATATTAAAAACTATTTAAAAAACCCTTATAAAAAATAAAATAAAAATTCTAATAGAAATCTTATTTAATAAAAAAGAAGCTTTATTTTAGGACTTTTTAAAAAGTAGTAATTTAAATCTTAATATAACTCCCTTATAAAAAATTAAGGTTATTTTTTATAATACTT
Organism: Trichoderma aggressivum f. europaeum; assembly: GCF_033847375.1. Lineage (NCBI taxonomy): Eukaryota > Fungi > Ascomycota > Sordariomycetes > Hypocreales > Hypocreaceae > Trichoderma > Trichoderma aggressivum. Next base: position 993 of record NW_026946401.1, read on the forward strand.
AGTAATTAAGAATAATTTTAATTCTAAAAGCTATAGTTTTAAAAGTAATTAATCTTTTATAAACGCAAATTAAGAAAAAAATCCTAAAAAAAAGCTATAGCTTATATAAAAATCTCTTCTTTTTAATTTAAAAAAAAAATAGTAAACTATAATTTATTAATTTAGTTACTTAACTTAATAAGGTAATTCTCTAAGATATTTTTATATTATTAAGTATAAAAAAGTTTAATAAAGACTTTATTAATAATACTTTACTTTCTTTCTTAGACTTTTTCTTTAATTATAATTAAATACTTTTTAATATTAAAAGCTATAATTATATAATATTTATAAGCTTAATTAAACTACTAAAGTATTATATATTACTAATAAGTATAATTAACTTAGTAGTATAATTTTAATAAATTATAACTTAGATATTATTTAATTTTATACTTACTATATATTATTTATTTTTAAATAATATTATAATATAAGGGGTAAAAATTATATATAATAATAAGAAATTACTTTTTAGTATAAGATAATATATCCTTAAGTATTTATAAAACCTAGATAAGGTTTTAGTTAATATAAAACTCTCTGGGTATATTATCTTAGCC